>NC_088238.1:23501611-23516611 GCF_036934945.1 Oncorhynchus masou masou
TTCAACCCACTGAGAGACAGTGAAGTTGGAAACACATTTAAACACTCCAGTTAATTTGAACACCTTTCAGTCATAGCGATAAAGCGCAGCCGCAAGGCGCCAAAAGATTACTCAGGTTCTTTATGAAATTGTCCCCCGGTCGTTGTCCTGGTGCCTATGTGACTGACTTCCAACTGAAAGCCAGTCGCATTCTAGTGAGAGGTAGCTGGATATATTGCAACACCTGGAACTGCTGACCTTTGGCAATGTTATTTCACATCAACAAAGACCTCCTCAACAACAGCCATTTACATGTTCAAAAGCCAAGTGCTCATGAATTTGGTTAGATGTAATTATGATATAGCTGAGGTGTGAGTGGAATGCCGACTATATCAGGGGAAACAGTGACCCCAGGTGGATGGATCAGTCATTACCGGTCTTCCTGACATTGACAGATGGGAAAATAGTGTGGCCCCTTTCCAATAACTCTTTATAGACACAGTGCAGTCAAAAATGTGATTTTTCTGTGTTTTATATATATTTCCACACCATGAGGTTGGAATAATACTGTGAAACTGTGAAAATTATGATAATTTTAGTGTAAGAGCTGAAATTTCTGCCTGCTTTGGTGGGATGCAGTTTTGGCCTGCCTGGTGACATCTCCAGTTCGTAAATGAGTTAATAGACCAATAAGAACTATAGTTCCAAACCTCTCTGCCGATAACAGCTAGTTTAAATTGTTCCCCTCCCAACTCAGACCACTCCTAGAGAGTCCTAGCAAAATTCTTGTTAGAGATATTGATCTTTGCTAAGAAGCTATTTTTCATGTTTCTGGTCACAGGTTCAGGAATGGCTGAAAACCCACAACATTTATCTCAAATGAAAACTGTTGGGAGATTTAGAAAACCATCGTCAATCAATCAACAATATAATAATATTTATCTTACAATACTATGCGATTAGACAGGTTCAGAATTCATGTGAAACATCACAGCACAGTTAAAAAACATATGGCACATGGAAATCATAATAGGGCGGTTTACGGAGATAGGTGGGATGGACTGAGAGTAGCTGAGGGGTGGGGTTAGGGAGATAGGTGGGATGGACTGAGAGTAGCTGAGGGGTGGGGTTAGGGAGATAGGGAGATAGGTGGGATGGACTGAGAGTAGCTGAGGGGTGGGGTTAGGGAGATAGGTGGGATGGACTGAGAGTAGCTGAGGGATGGGGTTAGGGAGATAGGTGGGATGGACTGAGAGTAGCTGAGGGGTGGGGTTAGGGAGATAGCTGGGATGGACTGAGAGTAGCTGAGGGGTGGGGTTAGGGAGATAGGTGGGATGGACTGAGAGTAGCTGAGGGGTGGGGTTAGGGAGATAGGTGGGATGGACTGAGAGTAGCTGAGGGATGGGGTTAGGGAGATAGCTGGGATGGACTGAGAGTAGCTGAGGGGTGGGGTTAGGGAGATAGGTGGGATGGACTGAGAGTAGCTGAGGGGTGGGGTTAGGGAGATAGGTGGGATGGACTGAGAGTAGCTGAGGGGTGGGGTTAGAGAGATAACTGGGATGGACTGAGAGTAGCTGAGGGGTGGGGTTAGGGAGATAGCTGGGATGGACTGAGAGTAGCTGAGGGGTGGGGTTAGGGAGATAGGTGGGATGGACTGAAAGTAGCTGAGGGGTGGGGTTAGGGAGAGAGCTGGGATGGACTGAGAGTAGCTGAGGGGTGGGGTTAGGGAGATAGGTGGGATGGACTGAGAGTAGCTGAGGGGTGGGGTTGGGGAGATAGCTGGGATGGACTGAGAGTAGCTGAGGGGTGGGGTTAGGGAGATAGGTGGGATGGACTGAGAGTAGCTGAGGGGTGGGGTTAGGGAGATAGCTGGGATGGACTGAGAGTAGCTGAGGGGTGGGGTTAGGGAGATAGGTGGGATGGACTGAGAGTAGCTGAGGGGTGGGGTTAGGGAGATAGCTGGGATGGACTGAGAGTAGCTGAGGGGTGGGGTTAGGGAGATAGGTGGGATGGACTGAGAGTAGCTGAGGGGTGGGGTTAGAGGGAGATAGGTGGGATGGACTGAGAGTAGCTGAGGGATGGGTTTAAAAGCTCATGTTATATAATTTGTAAAATGTGTGTATGAATAGAACAAAATAAAAAGCTGTAAAAACAAAAGTTATTTTTGTCCCCTGAAGAGGGGGAATGTTGGATGGGCACCCCCACAAAAAAAGTATACTTATTTTATTGAAGAAAATCAGCTATTTTTGTTTATTTTTTAACATTTTAATAGAAAACAATCACAGTATGGTACTTAATTGTTACCCAGAAATGGTGTTACATTGAGATAAGAAAAAAAGAAGGCTGCATTGGACCTTAAACATGCATCCTTCCTTCCTCTCTCCCTTGGAGTAACCACTGACCACTAACACAATTGGGACAGTGGCTATTTGTGAGGGTTTCACCTGTCCAGCCATGTCATTTCAGTGAGGGGGCATTTAAAAATGAATCAAACAGCCATATAAAAGGATAGAGACTGACCTCATCCTCTGCCTCCTCATTGACCCCACGGCCGAATAGCGTTGACAGCGTAAACCTTCTCATTTAAACAGCCCAGACCGCTGGAAGCAAAGGCAGGGTTAGCATACCGATAAACCCTGAGTAACCAAGCTGCTTCTGAAAATATAAATGTCCTTACTAAGGTACAGACGACAGTAGGATAGCTATGTCTACAAGTAGATAAACTCTGCAATTTTTTCAGTGTAGAAAAATATCTACATAAACACCATAGGAAAAGATTCACCAGGGACGAATACAGTATTTATTTTCTGCACCACCAAGGATAGTCAAACGATGGTCGTAACTTCACATTTACAGTAGAGAATTGTCTGCCAACTTACAGATTGGTACTGGATTGAGAAACACTGCTCTTATATATTGCAAATGGCTTTGATATAACTAATACCTTCAGTCAATAGTCCAGAATGGGCCACAAGCCAAGAAGAGTTAACTCACCTCTCATAGCACAGCAGAGTCCCCGAGAGGACAGAGGGACTGGAGCTGGGAGTGTCTGTCTGCCTGTATGAATGTGACAACACCCTGCCCACAATATCACCCTGATGTGATAGCCAGTCAGCACAGACATGCTCCTAGTACCCCCATGTGAAATACTGCAGCCTTTTCTCAGCTCAGCAATATCCTGCTGTCTGCAACACACACAAATCAGACCATCGAACACCCTCAGAGGAACCCAGAAAAATATTACCTCATAATCTGCACCTCAACAAATGGTCCAGTCTAAATCAGTCTTAAAAAAACCTCTCAAACAAACTCATGTTGCTAACATGTTTATCCCAGACTCGTGGAGAGCTGGTCATTAGTCAGCCAACTAGTCACTAGTGACATAACAGCCCACAGTTTCACACATAAGGACTGAGTCATCACCAGTGTCCATATAGATTAGATTTTATTTAGAAGCAAAGAAGTGCTGGTGAACGCACACACAGGAAATCACACTAATTTACAGAACAAGGTCATGGGTCAGAAGTTGAAGGTCAGGTCAGGTCAGGTCACAGCAGGGTCACTGAGCCTTTGGGGGCACCCACTCGTGGATCTTCTTGCAGGTGGTGGAGTAGGGCACGTACGCCTGGGCCGAACCACTCACGTTGAACTGGTGGACCTCCGCCAGGAACTTCTTAGGTGTAGGGGGGTGTGTGGTGGGAGGGTTGTCTGTCATACAGTGGAGCCAGCGATGCCTGAGGAGATTTAAGATTGGGAGTTAGAATCAGGTACTCATTTAATCAATAGGCTAGTTTATCAATAGAAGGTTCGTAGACGGTAAAAACACAATTAAGACACCAGTACATCAACTCAATAAGTTCCACCCAGATCTGTTACAATTCCATATTGAGGCCAACAATTTTACTATAAAAGGCCAGTATCTCCAACATGGCAATGGCCAAGTCACTGCGATAGAGGCAACGCCACCTGTGTCAAACCAAGTGAGATGCATTTACCATTCAGCGGGCACCATGCTGCCATCCACCTCCCACATGGTGTTCTTTCCATTCATCTCCGTGGTGTAGATCACCCAGCGGTGACGACCTAACAAGGAGAGGTGTTACTCTGAGTACACTACAGGTCTTTGAACAGCCCTCTCTACCACACTTTTCTACTACTTGATTTCCCCACAGGCTGACCAATCAACTCATATGTCAAATATAAACATTTGCGGACTACATTCAGAGATAATATGATGGTTGTCACTGCAGTACATAGCCTAAGGCCATTACTGGTCATGTGATCTGAGGTTTAGTTCTGTTCAACCTTACCAAAAAAGTAGCGTGTGTCCTCAAAGTACTTGTTCCCATACTTGTCCACGCCAATCAGGGCTCCCGTTTTCACATCATTTGCCCTGTAACAAAAACATAGTCGAGCTAGCTAGTCCATTAGCCCATCCACTAGCACTATGTCTAATTTGTTAGACCGGATAAGGGTCAGAGATCACATAATCACGTAGCCTTAAAACAGCTTTTAAACAGAGCGGTGAGTCCGTTTGTTTACCAATTTAGCCAGCTACAGTAGTAGCTAAGTAGGTAGTTAGGGCTTGCAGGTTGCCTGTCGACACACTTATTTATCTCGAGTAAATGCATTGAAAGTGACAACCACCTCTATAGAATACAAAACACATTATATCGCTCTTATACTGACCTGAATAACTGAACAAATAAGCCTTTCACACCACCGTGACCTCCTAACTGTCCCAAAGCCCTTCGAACGACATGTATATACTCCGCCATTTTTAGACGGGGCTGATTTGGGTAACGGACACTGTTGTACTTTCCGGTTGAAACGCTTCCCGGTCCACAATAGTTCCGTCCGTGGTTTCAAGTCCAACAGTAGTTCGTCAATGAACAGCATTTCAAGCAGTTTCATGCGCTGTTTCTCTTCTGTTCTGGGATGACAGTAAATGAGTAAAGTAAACCGTAGTTAGAAAATGTTACCACCTAACTGTACATTTTGAAGTGTCTCAATATTAGAAACAATTTGATGACAAGCCGGGTAACCTATTGTCAAAAAACAAATATATGTTTAAATAATAATGTAACCATGATAACAGTCTTGTCTCAAGTGTCTCTTACTTATGAGCAAAATGTGACGACTATATTATAGAAAAATTCAAAAAGCTAACTGTCCTGTTTCAAGCATCTTTAGAAGCTAAATGTAATGACATGCTGCTTAGTTATAATAAAATGCTCCCAAAATATGGATAATAGTAATACATTTAAAATATATTTTCATACAGTGTCTTCAGAAATTATTCACACCCCTTGACTTTTTCCACATGTTGTTGTGTTACAGATGTTGTACACCACAATGTGAAAGTGGAATTATGTTTTTAGAAATTTGTACAAATTGAAATGTCTGCATCAATAAGTATTCAACCCCTTTGTTATGGCAAGCCTAAATTCAGGAGTAAAATTGTGCTTAACAAATCACATAATAAGTTGCATGGACTCAATCTGTGTGCAATAATAGTGTTTAACATGATTTTTTAATGACTACCCCATCTCAGTACCCCACACTGTCCCTCAATCGAGCAGTGAATTTCAAACACAGATTTAACCACAAAGTCCAGGGAGGTTTTCCAATGCCTCGCAAAGAAGGGCACCTATTGGTAGATGGGTATAAATAAAATAAAAAAGCAGACATTGAATCCCCATTGAACATGGTGTAGTTATGAATTACACTTTGGATGGTGTATCAATACACCCAGACACGACAAAGATACTGTTGTTTGCAATAAGTCACTAAAGTAAAACTGCAGAAAATTTGGCAAAGAAACTTTTATGTCCTGAATACAAAGCGTTATGTTAACACGTTAACGGTAACACAAAACATAATTGAGTAGCACTCTTCATATTTTCAAGCATGACGGTGGCTACAGGATGTTATGGGTATACATGTCATCGGCAAAGAAACAGAATAGAGCCAAGCACAGGCAAAATCCTAGAGGAAACATGGCTCAGTCTGTTTTCCAACAGAAACTGGGAGACAAATTCACCTTTCAGCAGGACAATAACCTAAAAGACAAGTTGCTTACCAATAAGACATCAAATGTTCCTGAGTGGCCTAGTTACAGTTTTGACTTAAACCGGCTTGATAATCTATGGCAAGACTTGAAAATGGCTGTCTAGCAATGATCAACAACCAACTTGACAGAGCTTGAAGAATTTTAAAAGAATAATGTGCCAATATTGTACAACCTAGGTGTGCAAAGCTCTTGGAGACGTACCCAGAAAGACTTACAGCTGTAATCACTGCCAAAGGTGATTCTAATATGTATTGACTCAGGGGTGTGAATACACATGTAAATGCAATATTTCTGTATTTCATTTTAAATACATTTCCCAACATTTCTAAAAACGTTTTCACTTTATCGTTATGGGTATTGTGTGTAGATGAATGAGAGAAACAAAATCTATTTCATCAATTTTGAATTCAGGCTGTAACACAACAAAATGTGGAATAAGTCAAGGGGTGTGAATACTTTCTGAAGACACTGTACATATGCAGAATTATCTTATTCAGAGGAAGAATGGAGCTGAGTAAACCCACAGAGAGTGAACGTTGGAGTTGTGGGTAAATATGAGTCATATTTTGAAATACTCTTATCTCCCTCAACACAGTGCTTTGATCACTGAGCTCAAAGCAGAAATAAGACAGCCGAGGAAGACTTCTTTATCAGTGTCAAACTTAAACACACACGCACACACACTCGCGCCTCAAACACACACGCACACACACTCGCGCCTCAAACACACACGCACACACACTCGCGCCTCAAACACACACACGCACGCCTCAAACACACACACGCACACTCGCGCCTCAAACGCACACACACTCGCGCCTCAAACACACACACATGCAAAGAATCCACACCCACAAAGAAATGCCTGCACCCACACATCAATCAGCACTATGCAATAAAATAACTCAGTGACAGTAATCTCAGGAGGAAAGATGTATTAACTCCCTCATCCCTTGATGTCTCAAAGCATGAAATTAGGCCAAGATGCAAAGTCACTTTCAGAGGTTTCATTAAAGTGGTGCCTGACAGTTCTGCAGAAATATTATTACAGACGAGACACGATGGCTCTCTTGTGATTGTGTATAAGGGTGGAGGGGACATTTAGTCTCTATAAAATATGATCTGTTTTGAGTTATCCCTAATGCTTTTCTGTGTTATAAACTTCATTTCCCATAAGGCCAACTGCCACAATGGTGTAGTAGTGCAACCTGATTAGTACATTTGAAGTACTAAATGTAACCTCGAAACCATTTTCAATTTAAATACATAATGGATATTTACACTGTTAAATGTCAGATGTGCCGGCCAAAGTAGTCACTGTGATAATATAATATCCTAATTCAAATGAATAATTAATGAAACAATGCACCACATAATGAAATAACATTCTCTGTATCTATATTATTACAAGATAATTGCGCATATTTAAGGCAATGTCTGGATGTTGCTTTATTGCTAGTGAGCATTTCCTAAGGGATACATTTCATTCTCCATTCCATGTCTAGCTCAAAAGACAAACATTATTTTGTAATCTGTCCACTTTAAATTATTCAATAAAAAAATTATACAAATGAGGCCTGGATTAAAAGATTCCTCCTAATGAATCCAACAAGTCTGTTGTGGCAGTCTAAAACAAACTAGTGAGGCATTGTTAAAACACATGCTTTTACAACCATCATGGCGGCATACAATACAAAAGGTAGCTACTACTTATTACAAAAGTGACAAAGATAGTATCTGTTATCAAATAAATCATATTTCTAAAATCACATAATTATGGACAGTGAGAAATGTACAGTTCTATATAAATATTATTTCTTGACTTTTAGAAAGAAAAGGCTTATTTTACTCTCCCAATTCTACATATTGCCCAAGCACCGCTTCTGATTCTAACATATACTCTTTAAAAATGCATTTGTTCTATAGGTTGTGTAGTAATATATTGACACTATGCCATTTCCAGTTTTATCCAGTATACTGCATTATACATGTGGTAGATGTACTGAGTTAAGCCTAACAGAGAATAACAATATAAACCGACCCCTGTAATTTTGCTATATTTCTAAGGAGCAAAATGCTCATCTCCTGTGTCTCTGTGGCACCCTGTTTTTTCACAGTTGAATCCAACCACCTGCAGTGCACCAGAGAAGCTTCCCTACTCAGAGAGAACCCACTGCGTCTCACCCTTCTTTGTAACTGGTATCCATCCCATCATGCAAGGTTCCCACTCTAATCGCCATTCCAATTTCCATAATGCATCAATATTTGAGTTTAAACTTTTCTTACAATACGTTACCCCCCCCCCAAAATGTACAAAATCCTTTAACTTTTCAGGGATAATGTAAATCAATAGCAATTTAAATCAAATCATTTCAATGACTTTCAAGGCTTTTGTGGACCGTGGGAACCCCTGTATAAGGTAGCAGGCTGTCCACAGACAATAATTCTGTTAACACTTCCACACACACACGCTTCAGGACATGACCTTTGACCCACAGCTGTGACACATAACATTTCCATCTAAGATCAAGAGCAGATAGATATGCAGCCTGTGAGGCTCAACATGCCCATAACCGCAGAGCTCCACTGGAAGCATAGTAGTTTTACCAAGGTCAAACTTTCAACGGATCCCAACATTTACAATGAATGTAATGTAGAGCTGACACAAAGTCCATATTTTCACTAGAAAGACAATGATGTCTGTTCTTTACACCACTGGGACTCAGGGGTCTCCTGGCAGGCAGCCGGACTGGTTCATCAGGGCTCGGGGTGTGGGGAGGGCTTCCTGAGCTGCTGACCCCTGACATGTGTCTAGAGGTCAAGGATCAAAAGGTGTCCATGTCCACTGGCTCCAGGGGAAGAACATGAGCTGACTGGTTTAGGTGTTAAAGAATCATGGCCTCCTGGAAAGCCTCTATCCACCTGAGAGAAAATTGAGAAACACAACATGAACTTTATTGCATTGGCAGCTGGGAAATAAAGGTTATATTGATAGAATAACTATATGAATGCTTTCACCCTCCCACGCTCTGGTGTTACAGCGTGGTCCCCTCCTGATTGATGGATACTCTATTGATCCCTCAGCCAGGGGGAATTTCCATTACCTCTGTGCAGTGGGAATGTCATCAGCCTTGAAGATATAGAACAGGGTGTTTTTGTGGTACAGTTTAAACTGCAGCTTCTGGAAAGAGCCACACTTCTCCTCCCGCAGGAAGAATCCTAGCAGAGGCTGGCTCTCTAGAGCAGCTACGTCCTGGAGAGAGGGAGAGAGGTACACATGTCTCACACACACACACACACAAACGTGTGTTTGTGACTAGAGTGGCGTAGGTGTGTTACCTCGCTGGCGGCGTAGGTGTACAGGACTTTGTTCTTGATGACGAACCATAGCCTCTTCCATTGCTTCTTGCTGCCCTTCGACCTCTGTAGGTAGCCACTCATGGAGGAGTTCTCTGTGTTTGCAGACACCTCTTTGAGAGCAGCTGGGATCTTCTTCTGTTTCCTGGAGAAAGAGAATCCCCCAGATCTGGCAGTAGGAGACAGCGCCCCAGAAGCAACACGGTCACCTAGGAAACACACAAACACAAAGCACCCTCTGACATACATATTGAATTCACAATAACAAACAACACAGGGTTTAAATCATTACTTAACTTCAATTCATTCCATCTTTTATATTTGAAATAGCTAAATGACTTTAATATTTCATATGTATTCATGTAAAAGCAGCATACTGTTCTCCTGTAGCTTGACGAAGCAGTGGTCACACACACGAGCCGGCTGGTTCTTCAAGTACTCTAGATAGAACTTATTGGACGAGCACGTCTGACACACCACCTGCAATACACACAGTGAGTGAGAAACCACTACACACACACCCACACACATCCTACTGAGTATAGTGGTGAACCATTGTAAACTAGGGCCCTTGTCCCTTCCTTACCTTCCCGCAGGCTCGGCAGTGGTGGCGTCTCCAGGTGAGGGTGAACTCACAGGTACAGACCATACACATGGTGGCCCTCAGGTCTGGGATCCAGATAGGGGCCTTAGAACCCAGGAGGGCCCCACTGTCACACACACCATCAGCCTACACAGAGAGAGAAGGTTATAGCCATTACATGTGGATTGTAGGAAGATTATACTGACGATGGTAACAGTGGGATCGGAGTGTTCCCATATTCAGTCAGTCGAATGAGCAGGAACTATACATGCTACAAGCACACACACACACGCACACGCACGCACGCACACGCACACACTGCCTCACCTCCTCCTGACACACACACTGCCTCAGCTCCTCCTGACACCCACACTGCCTCAGCTCCTCCTGACACACACACTGCCTCAGCTCCTCCTGACACACACACTGCCTCAGCTCCTCCTGACACCCACACTGCCTCAGCTCCTCCTGACACACACACTGCCTCAGCTCCTCCTGACACACACACTGCCTCACCGCCTCCTGACACACACACTGCCTCAGCTCCTCCTGACACCCACACTGCCTCAGCTCCTCCTGACACTGCCTCAGCTCCTCCTGACACACACACTGCCTCAGCTCCTCCTGACACACACACACACACACGCACACACACACACACAACACACACACTGCCTCACCTCCTCCTGACACACACACTGCCTCACCGCCTCCTGACACACACACTGCCTCAGCTCCTCCTGACACCCACACTGCCTCAGCTCCTCCTGACACACACACTGCCTCAGCTCCTCCTGACACACACACTGCCTCAGCTCCTCCTGACACACACACTGCCTCAGCTCCTCCTGACACACACACTGCCTCACCTCCTCCTGACACACACACTGCCTCAGCTCCTCCTGACACACACACACTGCCTCAGCTCCTCCTGACACATACACTGCCTCACCTCCTCCTGACACACACACTGCCTCAGCTCCTCCTGACACACACACACTCCTCCTCCCTCCTGACTCACACACTGCCTCACCTCCTCACACACACACTGCCTCCTGACACACACACTGCCTCACCTCCTCCTGACACACACACTGCCTCACCTCCTCCTGACACACACACTGCCTCACACACACACACTGCCTCAGCTCCTCCTGACACACACACTGCCTCACCTCCTGACACTGACACACACACTGCCTCACCTCCTCCTCACCTCCTCCTGACACACACTGCCTCACTCCCTCACCTCCTCCTCACTCACACACTGCCTCACCTCCTCCTGACACACACACTGCCTCACCTCCTCCTGACACACACACTGCCTCAGCTCCTCCTGACTCACACACTGCCTCACCTCCTCCTGACACACACACTGCCTCACCTCCTCCTGACACACACACTGCCTCACCTCCTCCTCACACACACACTGCCTCACCTCCTCCTGACACACACACTGCCTCACCTCCTCCTGACACACACACTGCCTCACCTCCTCCTCACTCACACACTGCCTCACCTCCTTCTGACACACACACTGCCTCACCTCCTCCTCACACACACACTGCCTCAGCTCCTCACACACACTGCTGCCTCACCTGACACACACACTGCCTCACCTCCTCCTGACACACACACTGCCTCACCTCCTCCTCACTCACACACTGCCTCACCTCCTTCTGACACACACACTGCCTCACCTCCTCCTGACACACACACTGCCTCACCTCCTCCTCACTCACACACTGCCTCACCTCCTTCTGACACACACACTGCCTCACCTCCTCCTGACACACACACTGCCTCACCTCCTCGTGACACTCACACTGCCTCACCTCCTCCTGACACACACACTGCCTCACCTCCTCCTGACACACACACTGCCTCAGCTCCTCCTGACACACACACTGCCTCACCTCCTCCTGACACACACACTGCCTCTGCTCCTCCTGACTCACACACTGCCTCACCTCCTCCTGACTCACACACTGCCTCACCTCCTCCTCACTCACACACTGCCTCACCTCCTTCTGACACACACACTGCCTCACCTCCTCCTCACTCACACACTGCCTCAGCTCCTCCTGACACACACACTGCCTCACCTCCTCCTGACACACACACTGCCTCAGCTCCTCCTGACTCACACACTGCCTCAGCTCCTCCTCACTCACACACTGCCTCAGCTCCTCCTGACACACACACTGCCTCACCTCCTTCTGACACACACACTGCCTCACCTCCTCCTCACTCACACACTGCCTCACCTCCTTCTGACACACACACTGCCTCACCTCCTCCTGACACACACACTGCCTCACCTCCTCCTCACTCACACACTGCCTCACCTCCTTCTGACACACACACTGCCTCACCTCCTCCTGACACACACACTGCCTCACCTCCTCGTGACACTCACACTGCCTCACCTCCTCCTGACACACACACTGCCTCACCTCCTCCTGACACACACACTGCCTCACCTCCTCCTGACACACACACTGCCTCTGCTCCTCCTGACTTACACACTGCCTCACCTCCTCCTGACTCACACACTGCCTCACCTCCTCCTCACCCAGACACACACACACTGCCTCACCTCCTCCTCACTCACACACTGCCTCACCTCCTTCTGACACACACACTGCCTCACCTCCTCCTCACTCACACACTGCCTCAGCTCCTCCTGACACACACACTGCCTCACCTCCTCCTGACACACACACTGCCTCAGCTCCTCCTGACTCACACACTGCCTCAGCTCCTCCTCACTCACACACTGCCTCAGCTCCTCCTGACACACACACTGCCTCACCTCCTTCTGACACACACACTGCCTCACCTCCTCCTCACTCACACACTGCCTCAGCTCCTCCTGACACACACACTGCCTCAGCTCCTCCTGACACACACACTGCCTCACCTCCTCCTGACACACACACTGCCTCACCTCCTCCTCACTCACACACTGCCTCACCTCCTCCTGACACACACACTGTCACACCTCCTCCTGACACACACACTACCTCACCTCCTCCTGACACACACACTGCCTCAGCTCCTCCTGACACACACACTGCCTCACCTCCTCCTGACTCCGGCTGGAGATGAAGGTGATCTTCTTCCTGGTGTGGTCGTCTATCGCCGTGGCGATGGCCGCCAGCCACTCATCTCTCTCTGTGGCCGAGCTGCCAGGCAGAAACAACAACATAAGCCTTTGTCACCAATCAAAAGCTATTACAACGGTCCCCACAACCAATTAGAAGGGTAACTCATCAGAATGTCCATAATGTTAGGCGCCACCTTCAGGTGTTCAGGTGTGTCGGTGAGCAGGTTCTCACCTGGCAGACAGGATGAAGGAACGCTCCACACTCTCAATGTTCAGTTCATTCTGATACGCCTCCTGACTGGGCTTACTCACCTGAACACAATAAACACAGGCTTTGGATGAGACTTCAGAAGAGTATTGTCCAGGGTAAATGTGTGTTCAGCCCTGCCTGTACTCACCTTCATGCCCGCCAGAGAGAGCATGCTGTTGAGTTTATACTGACCAGACTGAACTGGAGTGGTGTACAGAAGAGTGTCATTGAACTAGAGAGACAGATACACACGCCACATCAACATACAGATACTTGGGGGGGGGGTAATGTTCTGGTCTACAGACCGTGTTGGAACTGTAACGGGTCAGGTATCACACTGAGACCTCCACTACCCCCGGGGGCATCAGTCAGTACTCACCAGGAAGAACATCCGTGGCTGCATGACCTTCCTGGACAGCTTCATCAGAGTGCCCTCCTTAAGAAACACCTGGGGACAAGAAGTGATCGCAACAGATGAGATCACAGGTGTGTGTGTGTGTGTGTGTGTGTGCGCGTGTCATAGTGCTGGACACTCACCCTGCCCGGCTGAACAATCTCATGCTGTCCGTTCAGACTGTACTGAATGTGCATCAGCTTCTGAAAGTCATCCTGGAAGATAAGAGACACACCGGGGTCAGAGGAAATGCAATGGGATGCCTTTGGCCGAATTCTCATGAGGATGGACATGGTGTGACGTCTCACCCCTTGTTTCATGATGTCGTTGGCATGGTTGGCCACCTCCTTCACTATGCCCAGAGCAGCTGTAAGGTCAACATGATTAACATGCCGTGAGAGTGTCTGTGAGAGAGAAATGGCATCACACCGGACATTGTCACACACAGCCTGATCAACATTGTTCCACTCACCCTGCGTGTCTTTGTAGTCAGACGAGGCCTCAGGAAGGTTCTTCAGATAATCTGTAGAAGAGCAGGGAGTTACATCAGTCCCAGATCACACTAAATCATGCTACATACATAAGCAGTTTATACATGTGGAGAACTGTGTCTGCTGTTACACTCTGTGTCCTCTAGGTGGCAGAGTGCTGCCGGTGCACTAAATAGTGCAGGCTCCATGGGATGCCGCAGAAAAAATATACACAAAATAATACAAAAGTAGTGCACTGAGCCTCTACTAGTATTAGTGGGCCCATATAGACTGTAGCACAGGCCCATATAGACCTCTGTTGCAGGGGCCCATATAGACCTCTGCAGCACGGGCCCACAGAGACCTCTGTAGCACGGGCCCATATAGACCTCTGTAGCACGGGCCCATATAGACCTCTGTAGCACGGGCCCATATAGACCTCTGTAGCACGGGCCCATATAGACCTCTGTAGCACGGGCCCATATAGACCTCTGTAGCACGGGCCCATATAGACCTCTGTAGCACGGGCCCATATAGACCTCTGTAGCACGGGCCCATATAGACCTCTGTAGCACGGGCCCATATAGACCTCTGTAGCACGGGCCCATATAGACCTCTGTAGCACGGGCCCATATAGACCTCTGTAGCACGGGCCCATATAGACCTCTGTAGCATGGGCCCATATAGACCTCTGTAGCACGGGCCCATATAGACCTCTGTAGCACGGGCCCATATAGACCTCTGTAGCACGGGCCCATATAGACCTCAAGAAACTGTAAAACTGT